>NW_022157077.1:0-245 GCF_004353045.1 Thyridium curvatum
GCGGATTCTGCGTTGACCTTGTCTCGTGGTTGTCGGTATGCTTCCGGGTTTCGGCCATAGTTGGCGAAAAACGGTGAGACTTTGGTTGTCTCAGTTGGTGCGCTGTTGTATGCAAATTGTGCGAGTGTGGCGGTAGTCCTGTTTCTAATTCCTTCTGGAACAGTTTGCTGTACTGGCGGTACTCTTCTGGTATCGTCGTAATCCCTTCAGGCGTGTCCTTCTTTAGGTACAGTAGCGCTCTGTGG
>NW_022157078.1:0-245 GCF_004353045.1 Thyridium curvatum
TGGTCAACCGCTAGAAATAGAGGTTGCCTGCCACTCTCGGCGCAAGCCGGAGTGGTATATGCGGTATAGGAGCACCGGACTAGGGGCCTGTTGGAGGGGTCCCGCCGTGTCGAACGCTCCAGGCCGCCGTCGGCAGGTACGAGCAGCGCGAGAAGCACAGCAGGTACCACCTAAGCGTCCCAAGAGGAGACCACGACCCAGAGGTTCAGCTCAGAAAGCGTCCCCAGAGGGTGGGTATCTCCCGA
>NW_022157079.1:0-245 GCF_004353045.1 Thyridium curvatum
AAATTAGCCTGTTCAACTTGTTATCATAAATTTTTATTTCCACTTTTCACAAAATGGTTCAGACTATTTCTTCATTTTTTCATATTATGTATTTATTGCTATATTTAACTTATACATTTAAGTATAAATTAATACCTTTTAATGTAAGAAATAATAGTGTAGGAGATACTAGATATTCTCCTGCTACTTCTAAAGAATGAAAAAACACAGTGTATTTTTTCAACTATAATAATATGAAAAATTTA
>NW_022157080.1:0-245 GCF_004353045.1 Thyridium curvatum
CTTCTAACCTTACACCTCCCATATTTTTATATTTAATATCATTAAATATAGCATTATGGATATTTGAATAGTTATCTGATCCATTATCTTCAATATTTAGTGTATTAGTACCTTCACTTATTATTTCCGTATTATTTTTAATAGGATTATTTGCAGGAGTATCTTCTTATTTAATTATATTAGGTTTAAGTTTTATAGGATTATCTTATTTAATTGTTTATATAGGAGCTGTTTCTATATTATTC
>NW_022157081.1:0-244 GCF_004353045.1 Thyridium curvatum
GTATTTATTAGATTAAAAACCAATGCCCTTCGGGGCTCACTGGTGATTCATAATAACTTCTCGAATCGCATGGCCTTGCGCCGGCGATGGTTCATTCAAATTTCTGCCCTATCAACTTTCGACGGCTACTATGAACCACCCGTGGCCGAGTCGAGACTCAAGGCCGTAGGGGAAGCCACGCAGTAGCTGTCAGTTAAGACATGGGACGTATAACCAGTTTCGGCGCTCGTCCATTTTCAGGAGA
>NW_022157082.1:0-243 GCF_004353045.1 Thyridium curvatum
GACTAGGACACTACGAGTACCTCGTAATGCCCTTCGGCCTCACGAACGCGCCTGCCTCGTTCCAAAACATGATCAACGATGTGTTACGGAAGTACCTAGACGACTTTGTTATCGTATACCTTGACGACATCCTAATTTACTCCAAAACCTTGGAGCAACATCGGAAGCACGTCCATCAGGTGCTGCAAGCTCTACAGGACGCGAATCTACTGGTCAACCCAGGCAAGAGTCAGTTTCATGTCC
>NW_022157083.1:0-243 GCF_004353045.1 Thyridium curvatum
TTGTACCAAAGTAATTAATAATAAATAAACCACTATAACTGGATAATAACCGCATTTAAATCAATTTTGAGCATTTAAAAATATTCAATTTCTTTTTAAAAAACTTGAGGTAAATACTAAACCTGTAAGTATATTGTACATAGTACATTAAATTATGAATATATATATATATATAATTTCTCTAAGATAGAACCCTCTATAAAGAGATAACTTTAATAAGTGATTTTAAATCTAAGCTTACTA
>NW_022157084.1:0-243 GCF_004353045.1 Thyridium curvatum
TATTATAATGTCTCTAGAATATAGATATTATATTTATTATATCTCTTTTAATTATATTATATTAATAGTATAACTTAGCTTATACCTAATAGATATACTAAAAATAAATAAAATAAATAGATAGATAGATAGATAGATATCTAGATATTATTAGACTAGTTATTATAATCTTATTCTTATTATTATTTTTTCTATCTCTATAATATATAACTCTCTTTATTTAAGATAGTTCTCTAGTATTAG
>NW_022157085.1:0-243 GCF_004353045.1 Thyridium curvatum
CTATTATAATATCTCTAGAATATAGATATTATATTTATTATATCTCTTTTAACTATATTATATTAATAGTATAACTTAGCTTATATCTAATAGATATACTAAAATAAATAAAATAGATAGATAGATAATTATACTCTAGCTATTATCTACTATAGATTAGAACAGGTAATATATAGCTATTAAGCAGCTATATAATAACTAGCTATATATAATATAAATTATTAATAGCCTAAGGCTAAAGGC
>NW_022157086.1:0-242 GCF_004353045.1 Thyridium curvatum
CTTTATATTCATGTATAATTTATATATTATACATTAAGGAGGGTTCCTGTATTGGCAAACAGGGTCAAGCTGTAAACTTGATAACATTTGTTGTTTTAAGAGTTCGAATCTCTTGTCTCCTAAAAATGTACCTTCACTTATGATATCACGGAATCAGAAAGACATTGATCCTATTAATAAAAATAGTGCAGTATAAAATAAGTAATAAGCATTACTAAAATTATGCATAGATAATGCAGCAC